>NC_071978.1:10567703-10617339 GCF_026283585.1 Hylaeus volcanicus | reverse complement strand
GCAGAATCGATAGGAACTAGAAGCTAGAGGGCCCTATGTGAATTTTGACAGAAATCACGATGTGTTGAATCATTTGCAAATTCGTAATTAGAAATATCGAAGCAGTAATATTTACCTGCAGCCTTTTGCAAGCATAACAAATATTTATATCTTTTTCGTCTATGAAACCTCGCTTTTCTCCTACAAACAATCTCTATAAAATATTTCATTGAAATGTACTATTTATATTAAAGAAAGTAGAAGCAAGCACTATTCATTTATTACATTTTGACTTTTGGTTTCGAGTCATTTGCAAGACTCGCAATTATGATAATTAAATTTAAAAAATAATTGTATTTCTCTACTGTTTTTTAATAATTTTATATTTCTGGGGTTTGAAAAAGCCATGATACCAGGAGTCGAGAGATAATAAATAGTGCATGCTTTGAATCTGCCAAATATTAGCCTATGTTTCTTACACGTACAAGCCTCTCTATTATATATAATATTGATATTATATATAATAAGTTGATTAGTGAAATGTAAATGTAGGCTTAAAAGGAATGGGATTCCTTATTCATTATTACGTCTATGTATTAATAAAAACGAATCACAACTTTTCTGTTGATTTCGTTTTGCTCTAGAAATTCATCTTAGGTTTAACAATTTTAAACTTTATTTGCATTTACCTCGAATTCTGATTTACCAGTGGGTAAACCGCTATCGCCATCATCACGGATCAAAGTTTGAACGGTCGTGTCAGCATGCCTAAATATCCACATTTTGATGTTTATGGCTACTTACTTTCGTTATGAAATACAATTAATATATTCAACAAAGTAATTTTGTTAATTTTAATTCGTTCCAGTGAACGTATACTCTTGCTTACTTGAATTCACCAGGTTCAACTTTGTTTTTCTTTCGAAGAATGTGAGTTCTCTTTGATTTGGCCAAGGAAGCATCTATGACAGTTCTAGAATGTCATACGTTATCTTGAAACAGTAATTGAGTGTAATTTTATAAAAATTTGATTTCTATAAGCTGCTTCCAATAAGACAATTACGAAGTTAAGAAGTGAAACTTGTCTATAACGTGTTATTAGTTGAATTGCGACGTTTTTATACTATTCAATTTCTATTCGCGATTTACGAAGTTGGGTAACACATGAAACGAGTTTCAACCCAAGAACCGATAGACAAATAGACCTGCAAAGCAATTTCCGGTTTGCTATAAAATATGCATTGCGGCCAAATGAGATTAGAGACACGCAAAGTTGTTGCACTTTAGAAAGTACACTGCCAAAGTTGGTAGTATTTCTTTGTTTGAATAAAGTACTTCATTAATTTTATCAGAAACAAGTACATTTAAAGCATTACTTGATTTGTGTTAGGTCTAAAATATATTTGGTAATAATATAGTTTAACCCATTCACTGCCATCTACAAGATGTCTCGTAGTGCAAATTACTCAAATTACTCAACGAAAAAGTTTATAGCCGTTCGAGTCACGAATTACTGCAAAAGAAGATCGTAAGTTCTCTTTTTAAAGCAATAAATTTAATATCACTTTTTATTATCAAAATAATAACTTAGATTACACATCTGTATTAAATCATGGTGCCCATTGCAAAACGCTTTAAATTTGTCTGGCAGTGAGTGGGTTAAAAAGAAATTAATGAATTCTTTTTACAAGAAAGATTTTCGTTTAGCGGTTTAATAATAAACTTGAGGAAATACTCGTGGATAGAATTCAAATTTAGTAATGAAAATTTCCGAGAAAGATCATTTATCATTTTGATGAAAAAATAATGTGTATTAAATAATCGAATAAAAAATCTACCCTTGCGTTCCCGTGTCAGGTTTAGGCTCAGGCAGAGTGCCTTGATCCACCTTTGCGCCATCTTCTTGCTTCGTTACCGAATCGTCGAGCTTCCCGTAGCCGCTTTCGGATTTATCAGTGGAAAAGCTACTCTCTCTGTTCCCCAAATTAAATTCGCTCACAGTTGTAGCATTTGTGACAGGTTTTGTTTCCGATTTCTCCTCGTTTATTTTGGCGAGGACCTCAGGTTTTTGTCCGGCACTCGTTTCATCAGGACTGCTTCGTTTGTCTTTCATTTGATGTTCTGCAGCAGCGTTCACTTCTTCTTCCTTTTTTTCAGGTTCTGGTAATTTTGCCATCGGGTCTTTTATGGTTGTATCCACCTTGGGGTTCGGTTCTTCAGTTGTTACCCCTAATTGGTCCATTTTGCTTCCTTCAAATTCTTTCAAACGATCTATTACCTGCGCCATTTGTTGCACTGGAGATACTGGCTTCTCGTTTGTCGATTCACTTTGTTCTTCTAAAATAGACACTGGTTCCACTGCAGAAAATTCCACGGACTTTCGAAGTCCCTCTTTCTTTGCGGAGGATTTGATTTGTTTCGGTGCGAGAGGACTTATAGATTTCCTCGGTGGAGGTTTAACGGGCTGTTTCGCGACGTCGTTTGTTGTTTTTGTTTTCTCTCTCTCTGGTATCAAAATTTCGTTTTGTTTCTTCGTGGGCTTCTTTTCTCCCGATTGTTCCCTTTGAAGCGCGTTCACTTTTGATTTCTTTTCTTCAGACGAGGTAGGCGTGCTTTTGCTGATAATATATTAGGAAAATTTTAGTTTGAGTGCTCACTTTTTTAAATAGGAAAATTGATATAGAAACGTGATATTGTTAATATGTGAAAATTAGGTGGACACTTTTTCGAGATTAAAATATACAAATTTGACGAATCAAGTGGTGAAGATTGTCTTTTTTGTTGGAGATGAAATAAATTGTTTATGTTTTTGAAATCAAAGTAAATGTCTAACTTTATTAACTCACTCTGTATCGTCTTCAGTAACATTAATTAACCTAAGTAATTCAAAAGAAAACAAACTATAAAGTCCAGATATGAAAAAGAAAAAAATTATACAAAAGAACTACTTCATAATAATATTACTCTGCGTTTCGTAGATCTCACATCCAACGATTTAAGTGGTTCAGCAACTCTTATTCGATATTTTTCAATTAGTAAAAGGAAACGAATTATTCAGATAATCTGCTTCAAATGCCTCACTCTGTACATGTAAAACGATGTGTTTCGAATTGTACAAAATAAAAAAACCTTACCTTGTCTTCGTATCGTCGCCACCAGTTTGACTCGAAGTGTGAGTTTTCTTGCTGGGTGTGACAGAGTAGGATGCAAGCGTGAGCTTAGTGATCGTTCCCGCCATTCCCGTCATTTTTGGCTGTTCGTGTTGTCCACCTTCAAAAAGGCGAACGTCGAAACGTAAGATCTCGGCGGATCAATCGTTCAATGTAAGTCTTAGTCACGCGTAATTAGAGATCTCGACAAATAAATTGCAGTGTTCAGAAAGTCGAAGAAATAATCGTTTAACAACTTTTCAATCGTATATTTGTCACATTTGTTAGAGGTTTTATAATGTTGAAGGTTCACTGCGGTTGTAAGGAAACGCGGTAAGTACGTTACACCGATCGTTGATCGACGATCGTTAACTAAGGTCCAAATAAAGTCAATTGTGTTTCAAGTTATCGCCTGTACTTGCAACCTGATGAACTGGAGCTTTCTCACTCGTCAACATTCCGTAAGATTTTTGGTCCTGTTGCACCCATTTCACTTGATCCTTGGCCGGTTTTTTATCTTGATCCGATCGCTGCGTTTGCTGCTGTTGGCTTTGCTGCGGGACTTGAACTATACCTGCCACGCACCTGCAACTACATTTCAAATAAGATTAAAATCACGAAATTGAATAAATTCAGCTTTTCAGATCAAGAAATGGACTCGGTTACAAATCTTCCACAAACACACATTCCACATTCTCTCACATTCCTCCACTTTACCTACTAATACTTCATTTAATCTAAGTTCTAACCTATAACCTTATCTTTGGTCTTTTGCTATCTTTCCTTACTTTCCAATCCTTCTCTTTCTCTTTTTCTCCATCTTCCTTACTCACTCTGCCACCCTCTCGCTCGCCCACCTCTCTATCAACATTTTCTCACATAATTACAAGAATTCTAAGAATTAGAGGCCAATCATTCGAAGCTGTATCAGTAGAATTTTGTGGGGTTGTGCAATCTTCGTACTCACTTGCCGAACTATTACTCAATATATGTATAGCTATTGGTAGAGAGAAAGAAACTCGTGTATTGAGTGAACTATTGCCCTTTATTTTGTTGGGTCTCTTGACGAGGTTGTACGAGAACTGACCGGTGTTGCGTCGTATGTTTCTTGAGGAAAACGATCGGGTGTATTCTGAATTGATTTACAAAAGACTGGGTGTGTCGAAAGTAGTACGGAAGAGGGGTGGCTTCACACCCTCGCTGGCAACTACCTGCGGACTCAACGAGACCGAAGGTATCCTTTCGATGGTCACCTTCGCGTCTGGTGACCTGCTGTGGTATATTGCTGTTGCTCGAGGCTGGTAATAAACCAATCCTTAATCTGCGTATTATGCCTGTTACCTGCCGAAAGGTTCGCTGCGCGACTTTCCTAGGTCTATTCGAGGATATTTCAAAAGCATAAAACTGCCTTGAGTCTCTGTTTACGTTTTGTGTAAAGAACAGGCAACTCTTCCGAATTCTATCATTTTCAACGAACAATTGTTTCTCGAATAAATCAAACTGTATTTGTGACATATCATTCAATTTAATTAATTTCTTTTAGTTTGTGAGTGGAGAAACAGTGGTCTAGATAAAGAAAAAATTAGTATAATAAGTTCATTCACTAGAATGATAAATACACACTAAAATTCAAGTTCATAGTACATTGTAGGTAAAACTAGGTGAAAGGGTTGGAACGGTTAGGTTCAACGAATTGATGTTATACAACCTGCTACCGTACTAACTGTTACAATATTATTATTGTATCGTGTTAAATTTAAAAAAAGATGATCGGCGAGTCAGTTTGGCATTGTACGCGTTATGTAACTCAATAACTATGATCATAACTCTAGACACTAGGGAGTTCCCAGGCGTACTCTAATGTGGGTCACAGAGTCGTTTATCGTGCGATAAGTCGACACGACGACGTGCAAAGATAGATTTACCGACTTGTACATACATCCTCTTTTCTAAAGACGGAACGACCTGTCGTTCGAGAAATCTTTCTGATAAAAAGTGCACTTTACCCTAACGTTAAACATTAACACCGACATACCACTATTTTGAGGCTAAAAGTGAACAAAGAATTCCCTCAACTGGTCCCTAAGCGACCATTAGATTCCGATTAAGAATTCATCAACATTTCCGAGTACGACAGGCTGTAAAACAACCCCACGAATTTGATAGATTTATAATTTATATGGTTGAGCCATACAATTGAGGCATACGATTGTCGATGTAGTTCGAAGTGTGACTAATCTGACAATAAGTCCTTACATCTGACCTGTATTAGAATAATCGCCTAAGCAATCGTATCAAAGATAGCCCTGCAAATTATTGCACGATACACAGTTACGACTGTGATCTCTATAACCGTAGTCAAGCTTTCATAGCTTTGCCACTCGTTTCTAGAATACCTTGCGCTAGATTTAGCTACTACACCTTTGCAGTTCCCTTTTTGTCTATAATATAACGCTTCGCTTTGAATAAATTCGTTTTTGTGGTATCGCCGTTTGGTTTCTCCTCAATTTGTATTATTCAGCGACGCGGGATGCTTAAGATGGAATTACTATACTAACCCTGAACAACACGGCACTCCTCGGATAAGCTGCACGAGAGCAGGGCAGGGAGTGCATGGCGCTGATTGCATTGTAGCTTGGACGTCCGCGGTCGTCGAAAAAATTTGCATCTGTTGATTGCACATCTCGCATCTGCTCACTGTTTGCACTGGAATCTCTTTTACGCTCCGTTGGGTCTGAGAAATTTCTTATAATCATCGGAGTTATCCAGTTCGATAAAATTTTCCAACAGGAGCTTCATGGTTTTTTTTTTCAATAAAATACATCGATCGAGTACCTAACATTGTTCCATACCCAAGGATGTAACAGAAATTTCTTTTTCAAACTATGACAGAATATTCCGTATCAATAATGTTTATCTTTCAAGAAATGCAGAAAAATTGATTTTCTTTGTCAATGACAATGTTGTGCCTCCTTAAGTGTCTGACGCTGATTAGTGTACTTTGTTATTGAAAAACAAAATCCTAAAGTTCCCGTTGAAAAATCCCTTATATAATCAAAAGTGTATCAAAAAGATTAGAGCTAATTGTAAATAGGACTGTTGCATTTGTTAGGTAATTTATATGCATTTAATTTCATGCATTTAAAGACAAAATTAATCCTAGTCTAGTGGTGTCCAACAAATCCCAGTCTAACAGAATACAGCGTACGGTATTTTGCAATTACAATATTTATGTTTCCTTGTTAATTAAATTTTGCTCTTGTGACTCACTTGGCTCTCTATGTGGAATGTCCTTCGGGGTTCTGTTTGAACTTCAGCAACGTCGACTTTGGACGCTGATGGAGCACTCGTTGGACAATCGACATACTGCCGTCGATGTCCATATCCGACTTTTCGGTAAGTGTGGTCAGGAGTCGCACCCTCATCTCCAGAAGGTATTCTGAGGCTGCTGATGCTAGTCGTCAGGTCGTATTTGACCGTCTAGATTGCAGAGAGACACCTTAAAAGAGACGTTGGTACTCCAGGAACATAGATTACTTCGAATAAATTACGTTAATATTGTTTATTTTTACTGTATATTAATAGTGGTATCGTCGAATTCATTAATGATTCAAAATAGGGGTAGAGAATCTTTTGAGGGGTGGGTGTTACTTCAAAGATTTTTTATTAGACTGCACTTCTCGTATACAATTAAATTTTTGCGAAATTCTAATATGAAGTTGGTCGAACGATTACAATTTTTAATTGAAGGCAGTTGTAACTTTCCAGACATGTGTAATATTTATAGATAATAACGACCCTACACAACAAATTCATACTGTACAGAAGTTTTGAATAGTTCATTTCGCCCATTTTAAATAAATAATGGACTCTCGTTCGTATAATCTTGCAATGAAAATTTAAACAACATTATTACTCTAGCACCTCCTGTTTCGTTGTTGTTATAAAAGAAACAGGTGTTAGTTGTACTTACTTCGCACAAAGGATGACAAAAATTCTTCTTCTGGTACAATATTTCAGCCTGACTCGCGCAACAACACTGGTTGCAGCTTCGTTTCCAAAATCTGTCACACAACACGTGATGCTTCAGCGAAATAAATCTTGCAACTACATTATAATAATTAAACGCTTACGCGAGTATCATTGCGGCGTCTATTAAGAAGAGGACTGACAACAGGAGACATAGGCACAGGATTGTCATTATGTACCAAAGTACAGTGGCGGTGTAAACAAATATTAATAAAATTCCAGCAATTCCGAAAAATATTACACCCAGAAAGGAGAGAAGGAACATCTGCAATAAAAATATCCCAATTAGAAAAAGTATTCCAGGAATTGTTCACAAACACATCGTCGGGGCTAGTTTACAGGTAAAATAATCTAATTGTAGATTTCACTGCTCTAGTATGTGTGCAAGATAACTGTGGGTAACTTGTGATATTTTCTGGATGTCTCTAAGAACTTTTTTGAAGTTGGTCTTTATCTCCCCCAAAAGATCACAAATTAGCCACACATTCAACAATGACAAATTAAAAGATATTCTTCTGGGAGGAACTTGTTTATGTAGATGCGTACCGAAACTGCGACCATTTCTCCGCCACTGAACTGGCTGATCATGTCGATCGCCAGTATGAAAACGTAGATCCCCGACAGGACGATAAGCAAAATGCATGTCACAGACGATACTTTCGTGTTCCCAGCCGCAATCGTGTAAATCACAAGCACGAATATTAGTAGCACCACTAGCTAATCACCGAAAATGAATTAATAATACCATTCGTGCATCGTTGACGAAACGTCATCGCACAAGCAGAAAATGCCAGCATGGTATAGCAACGGTTTATTCAATTTTGCGTTCGATACTCACAAACTGGAATATCCTAAGAGGTCTGATAACCAATCTGACACAAGTGCTGAATCCTTGACCATCCGATTTCGCTTTGAAAGGATTTAAACGTTCGAGCCAATTACTCGTACCTGCTGTGTAGGAATTGCAATTTTTTATCATCCCGTGATATAGCGATAAGAAAAAGTGAAAGATATTTTTTTAATTTGTTAACCTTCGCGCGTCATGGTTCACTTGCTTTTACAGGAAATATGTTTTTATTCCTTTTATATCATCAAACAAACCTCCAAATAATTCATCGAGACTTCAAGTGTCATCCAATTATTTTGTTTTCTGCATCTCGAAGGCTACGGCGTTAAATTGTCACATTCGGATAAATTCTCGACTTATATTCATTTATGATCGACTTTCAGAGGATACGTCGTCAAAATGAAGGAGATGAATTTATTTATGTTAACTAAAAACCATATTTGCCCTTCTTCATTTCTTCTTCGTCATGAGATATTGAATCATTCCGAATTAAACGAAACACCCTTTCTGTAAAAGTCTAAGTTTATAAATAAAATAATTCGTTGCGGATTTTAGAATTAAATATCGCAAGTAGGCTTAAATTTATTTTTATTGGTTTCGTAGAATGCACAATTATATAAAATAACATGAATCGTTTATTTTCCGTAATTCTATTCGTATTATAGTATATGTACGTTATAAAATTTAATTTTCTTTTATATATTTTCTTACGTTCCGTACGTATGGAAATATAATCGTTATGGTAATTTGTTTTAACATACGTCGATGTAGTCCTAATATTAAATTGGACGGAATTGTTTGATAGAGGGACACGTCTAAATCGATAAGCGTATAATCGATTAGAAATTGTTTTTTTTTTGTCTTTTTATAGTTACAATTAGTACTTAATAAGAAAAAGTAAAACCATTACTTTAGTTAATAATATTCATGGCAATTCTGAGATTGAATTTTACAATCATGTATAACGTATAATACACTAAAGAGGTTGCTAGAAGTAATAAGCTATTTAATTATAGTTTTAATGCACTTAACAGGTTAATCGTATAATCATACGAACTTTGGATCGTAGCATGATGTGAATCAAAATTCATATTACTCTGTGGGTCCTATCATATCCTTAAAATATAGGGTATATTCGATCATGTTTTAAAGATCTTTGGGTGTTAGTTATTAATAAAATTCTTACACTAATGCTAAAGCTATCGAGAACGCATTGCATATAAAAATTGCTAAAAAAGAAAACGATTAAGTAACAGTTTACACAATCTAATATTCTACAATACAATTCAAATACAATACAAATTAATTTGTACATTTTCTAAAAATGCTAATACAAATGCTGTACTCTTCGTTCTTTATGTGACGATACAATAAAATTAACTCTACGTAAGTGCTACTTTTATTTAGATTGGACGGCGACAGGGCTTACACCTAATCTTTGAATATTTGGCTCAAGAATTGGTTTTCAATTGCATACAGATTTTGCTTAAATATATTATAGACTGTCGGTCGGTTTCAGGATTATTTCGTGCTCAATGAAATTTTACGAAATCTTCCTCTGGCATACATGATCTGGAACACATTCGGTGGAAATCTTTTCTGTCTTATTTGTTTCGTTTTCTTCGAAACTCTAAACGCTTCCCTAAACTCTGTTTTTCAATTTTCTCCTCTCGAAGGTCGTGAAAACGATTAGCTATATTATACTAACATGTATCTGACTAACTGTCACTCATGACGTTATCGATTCGGATATTAAAATAATTTAAACGGTACTATTATACGTTTCAGAAATATATATATATATATGATCATTTATCGCAAATTTCTTTTGGTTTATCAATTTTTACTGGTCATTAGTACGTACATAATTCTCTGGTTGGGTCATTACTGATTTTTCTGCTTTTCGTAAGAGCTACTTCCTTCTTTCCTCTTCACTCCGAGTTCTTCGACGAATACCTTATAGTGAGAATAACTTCGACGATGAAAACCAACGCGTTCACGAATGTGAACACCGCTGCCGATATGAACATGTCCATGTACTGTTTGCTCGGGTAAAATTCGTTGTTGCTGTAGTAAGGGCCGACGATCTTCCTCCAATTATAGACAATAACGCTTCCAGCGACGATGTGTAGAAGCGCGCCCACCGAGGCGAACATTATCAGCTGGAATCAGAGCAGATCAATGTTGCTTCAGAATGTATTCAGATCAATCTGTTACATATTTCAGTCTCTTCGTTACAGTCTAGCCACGCAGCGTGGAGAAAAGCTAACATGAAATAAATGAGGCAAAATATTCATAAAAAAAATGATATGATTTCTTTCCTGGCTCTATTAAAAAACTTAATTTATTGGTTAGTGTAAACGTATACTATTAAAGAAAACGTTTGCGACTTCTATTATCGCAGTCCTCTTCGATATAAAATAATTGCATAATCAGGTTAGAAGTACTTAATAAAGGAACCTGTGGTCATACACATTCATGTTCAATTAGAAATTCCAAAATAATTATTTAAGCATCTCAGGATACAATATTATAATTATAATTATTTATTCATATTTTATAATTAATTTCAAGAATCAATTTTATATTTCAATTGCCACAAAAGATTTATTTATTTATAAGATACAAGAAAACATTTTGTAAATGTTTCTCTTGCAAATTCTCAAGAATTTTTTCCATCGTAAGAAATATGTTTCTAAATAAAAAGAAAATGAGGGTTTGAATTATTCGCAAATAAGCTTTTCGACTGAATGTACCGAATACACATTTGTAACGCTAATCGTTAACGCATTGTTCTTAAAAATTGTTTATACCGTAAGGGGGACATGAAGTCGTTCGCTTTCACGACAAAGTCTCTAATTATTCTACGTGTTATCACACCGGTGTGATTTAAACGACAGCAACTGTCGCTATTTCTCGAAATAACGAGTCCTCGATATTATGAGCACATAAACGTCGCAAAAGTAGGTGATTGATAAAACGTATGGGAACCTGAACGTTGATAAGTTATGAATTTTAATCGAACTAGAACGGAACGCATAAGCGTACTTTAAACGTTTCGCTTGAACGTGGCAATTTATACATTTAGAGCAACTGAAAATATGAAAAAATGTTGGAGGTTTTGGAAAAATTCGAAAATATATAAAGTATCAACAACAAAATATATCTTACACTGTTTAAACGATAAGAGATGCTTCCATTTAAATTCCATTTCTTTATCTACATGTATAGAAATGTGAGTTACGAGAATTATCTAGGAAATCAATTAACAAATAAAACAATTATCTAAACCGAGAATTGAAACGTTCAACGTTTAATAAAGTTGAACAGTTGCGTGCAATGCTAATGGTTTTCTTCATTTACTTTCCAACGAAACGGACAAACTCCACCACTACTATTAATTGATATTTCACGGTGATGAGAATAACATTTATGGTGGATATAACAGCAAGCATTATGTCTAATTATCGTAGTAATATTTCAGAGCTTCGTGATAATAACGTGAAACTGATGATGGTTATTAAATTGTACTCAATAAGGTCCGTTTTATGATGCAAACGAGCTTATAATAGTCATTAAACTAGAATTAGTGTAATGACTTAAATTTATTAATCTAAAATGTAATATACCAAATTACAACTACCAGATCACATCGATAATTAGATCGATACAGTTACGTAGTGGTTATTCGTAATTTCCAGTGTCACTTACGAACTCGGAAAACAAGCAAACCTTCATGTGGCAGCCTTGAATACTTAATGAGGTCATTCGTGCAACATTTTTCTATGGACAATACGAACATGAAATACTGTTAGTTTCATAAAACGAAGAGAACGAAATCGATATATACATAGAAGTTAAACTTCCTTCGTCAAAAGCAAGATAAAGTTTCTTTTCTCAAGAAAAGTTGACGAAAAAGTTGCACAGTGATAAATGATTAAAGGAAGTAGTGTAAAGCGTAAAACAAACGTCTTCCTTTCCGCTTGAAGGAAAGTTGGACGATACCGATCAATATCAACTACTCCACAAAATAAAAGTTTCTTAGAACTATATATTACAAGGTGAAGATATTATGTTATATTTTATAACGAGATACATATCGACGAAATAAATAAAAATATTAAATGAATATCTAATAAAATTTTTAAAAACAATTTCTTCTGATTTTCCGAAGATTCGTCAGTCGTAATTGTTCGTGTAGTTTCAACATCAATAGACAATCATTCTTTGTCTTCAAAAGTGTTTCAGAGCTCAGCTGTTTAGAATTCCATGTTTCATACTTCGAATATGAAGCATTCCTATCCGTAGAACACGATCGAATATTCGCGTATAAATATGAAAGTGAACAATGTACTGGTGTACGTCCGAAGGACGTGACGCATCTGTTAATTATCGAGTGCATGGTATATACGACGACGTCTCAGCTGTGCAAATGGGCTAGGCTTCTGATCGAAACTAGCGAAATGCCAGAAATTTGAGCCTTGCCAGGGCGTATGTCCAAAATACTCAATCTAGGAAGTGAATCTAACACGACACTATTCCTTTTGTGTTCGTCACGCGATCCTTTGGTTGTGTTACTTCGTCAATTTATTATCGTCAGACACGCCATTTAACTTAGTCCCTAGTCGTAGGATTCTGATCCGAAAACTTTCATTTTCCTTTTGCTAGTAAACTACTTTAGACGCATGTTAGGAGTCTTTGCCTGCCTTTGATCAATATTTCATTTCTTGAATTATATACGATATTCAGAACCATTCAATCATTATCGATTGGATTTTTTCGGATTATTCTATCCCTTTGAAGTTATGTTGTTGTTTAGATAATTGGTGAAGTTAAAAATGTAAAAATACGTTGGATTTCCGACTCACCGTTCGCTTCGGTATTCTGTCCCCGAGGAAATGGCAAATGATAAAAAGGGAGTTGATTATGATGTAACCGGCGATGGTGGTGTAAATGATCGCAGCATCGTCTAGTTTGAACCTCGATCTGATCAGGATTCGTTGGAACGAGTTGAGTGGATCAACTAATAATCCGATTGCAAATACAGACAGGACCTATCGAAATTGGAAAAAAGTTCATAGTAAGTTTTGCAAAATTGAATATGTAATTTATAAATAAGCAAGATGAACGATGAATTCTTAGACTGTAATTTTTATAAAGAAGTAACACTTAAATACAGTTAGTGTTTAGTAATACTTGATCACGAATTCTATCCATAATAATTCTATTGTACATTTTTCAACAAGGGGGATGATTTACTTACAACTTCCACAATTTTCATGATAAACGGTAAGTGTCTGATTATTTTTCGTTCCTTAGGGACGCGCTGGTCCTGTGGATTTTCGTCTGCCATTCTGACTCGTCGGTGTTTTCCTTTTCCGTCACCCAGTTTGGACGATTTCAGGTTCACCCTTTGTCCGCGATCAATTCTTCCCGCTTTCTAATGGTAGTCCTCTCTCATCGAGCACATCGACCCTAACGCGATAAACATCAGAATAAACGTAGGAAGGTTGTACGTCACCCCATGAACTGGGGACAAGTGCAGACAGCAAGTGATTTGAATGCGCTGATATACGTTCTTGGCGCCTTCTGTGCTTTCACTTACACATTCGATAGTGATTACATGAATTTTTTTTTGTGTACAAGCGTCGTTCTATATTATTCATATTTCATAGTTCATATTAACTTACAGCAGAATTTTGTTATTGTAATTAATAATGATATGAAATTATATAAAATGTTGTTGTTATTATTATATTCTTATAGTACATATTATATCTATTATATTATACAAAATTAAATATTATATAGAATTATGATATACTCGAGTATAATTCTCAAATTACCAATGTTATGGAAATTACTAATTATATTAATGAATTAATTTGCTTCTTCCCCATCGAATATCGAAGATATAGTAGTATGTTTAACAGATTTGCAGTGTCCTCGGTAGTTGTAACGTTTTTTCCTTTTCTTTTTCATTTCCATTAATTGGTATGCATTTTTATTCACTTCCACTTCTGTAATTCCTGAATGACTAACAAAACTTCAACTCATTCGCATTCTTCCTTAAATATTTTACAAAGAATCGATCCGAATGGACCTATGTATCTTTTATCTCCCATATCGTTCTAATTATACGAAACTTTTATTTTTTATTTATATTATGCAATACAGGAATTCTTATTTTCCGAGAGAATTATAATTCTTAGAACACGTACATGCACATTATGCAATCAGTCGTGACTCAATGACACTGTACTCTGCACCTCGTCTCTACAGTGTCATCTCTTTCACTGTGAAAAATTTATATAAATACTATCATCAATTAAAGTCTCAAGATCTAAAAGTTTCACGAACATCGTTCTCATTAACGTAATCTACCTTGCTAAATATACGCATTGTTCGTATTATTAATTCAACAACCAGAACTACCAAGCAACTTTGACCAGTGTAAACTCAACTATTAACATTAGGTTTACGGAGGTTCAAAGTATCTTCACTACATTCTTTTAACACTTACATCAAATTATATACAATTCTGTTTGTATAATTATACTCTTATAATATATAATTAAATATATGTATAAAATAAAATATTTTCAAAAATTATAATATATAAGAGTATAACTCTTAAACTGCTAATTATGTTGATATTATTTCAAGTAACAATTTGATAGAATAGCCTTAAAAAATTAAAATATTACAAGCTTTCGGACTTAGAGCATTTATTCAAATAAACGTTTCTGACTTTCAAGGATCCCTTTAGATAGAATTAAAATTGAATATATTTCTTTTTCGATGTTTACTTTCCATGAACTACTTGAAAATAGTCTCAGACAAATATAAAGTTGTATATATGCCTGTCTCTTTATATAGCTGAACATTACCTTTACTGATTAATGAAAAATGAAAATATCTGTAATTCCCCTTTCGATATTCGCAAACCTATTAATATCGATCCCCACGTTTCCCAATTTTTCTGTTGTTACGACGGTACACACCTTTTCCCACCACGTAATCGCGGGCCACGGTCCACGTGCAGCCACTCTGTTAGATCCCCGAAGATCCTTCCTGCTCACGTGTTCACCGAATCGTATCGAAAAACCTTGTTATTGACACTTGTCTGTCAAGTTCTCGACCAAGAGAATGCCACCAAGTTTTATTCAAAGTTATTGCAATCGAGGCGAATCACCAGCACGCGAAATTTCCGTCGAATCGATCGATACGATCGCGTCGGATCGACTAGCGGCGGACGTGTCGCGACAGGTGGTCAATCACGCTGATCGTCGCTGAACGATGCGGAATCGAGCGTAAACCGTGCAGTTCCACACTGTGCCGCGGTACAACTTAAACTGGAACGCCAAGCATGACACAGACCGTGCCTACGTCGTAACGTGCAAGTTGCGCAGGCGGTTTGCTGGCTTTGTTAGCCAGGTTCACCGTATGACCGTGTCGTACTCACTTAGGTACGATTGTGTCACTGGCGCGCAATTTTTGCGAAAAAGGGTCGCGTGCGCCCTCTTCCACGAGTCACGCCTCACTCGCTGTTCCGCAGTAGAGTGAATCCACTGTCATCGAGGATTCTTCGTTCATGTTCCATTCTGTAACAGAAATTGTTGATATGAATTTATGTGGAAGAGTTGTGGGATGTCTTGAAAATTGACTGTGGGTAGTAGGCGATATTACATCTTTGATGTTTGATTCAGAAGACTCGAGATAGAAATATGTACTTTCTTGAGGAAAAGTAGGATAGTTTAGAAGATTTGAGAAATTTTGTAATTCGGTGACCGTTGAGGAATGTTTAAAAATTGAGATATTATCTATGAGAGTACAAGAGAAATAGTATAAAAGAAAACAATATTTTGAAATTGAGAAATTATACTTCATGAAGCAATTCATTATACTTCCCAACTTTTCACGTGTCAGTACTCGTGCTTCCTTTCTTGTTCGATGCACGTAAATCCGACGTAGCCAAAACAACTCACGGAATCACGCGAGCTGCGGATTTCGAAAAAGTCGCGTAATTGGAGCCTGGAACGAAGGGCGAGGTGACCGAGGGATTTAATTCACGGGCACGTGCTGTTGGTGCGTCGAAAAGCATGCATCGGAACATGTTGGACCTCACGTGACTCACGGTGTATAATTTGCGTGGTCGTATTGCGGATGTATACACGTGCAAAACCTTGGAGCACAGGCCAGCACGGCGTCTTGTTTAAACATGCATGGACGAAAGTAGGATTGAGTCGAGAGCACCCGCAAAAGCGACACAAATTTTCTTGCTTAACTTCCCTCATGCCGATTCTCTTTTTATGGACAAACAAAGTATTCGCTCGCCTCAAATTATTCTGGGTGTGATATTGTGTTTGTGTATTTCTAATATGTACTCTAATTAAAAAATAACGAAATACAAGTGAATTTGTATCGCGATAATACAGTGGGTGTAGTAAGTATTCATAAAGTTCATAAAGTCTAGCAATTCTGAAGGGATATGATCAATTTTGGGATAGCATGTACCCTCGTCCTCGAGTTCCATTATTGTTGAACAATGTTGCAAAATAAGTGATTGCTGTTCCTTCCTTGATTCCACGCGGTGTAACGTTTTTCACACGTGCCGTATTTTCTTCTACAAATATTTATTGTCGTGGAGTGACATTTTTCCACGAGCAGTTGTATCTATTGTGACGAAACATAATACCGAGACTTTCAATTAGTTTTTCCTTTGGAGGAGTGATTAAACTCGAAAGAATTAAAATATATTTTTTTATACTTAAAGAAGTATTAAAGTTTGATCACAATTACTCTGGAGAATTTTGTTTCAAAACAAAAACATGTAGGTGGTAATTGCTCTGAGTTATAAATTACTCAAGCCAGTTATTTTTATTAACAATGCATGAAATAATTAATGAAAGGAATTGTTGAAACGATGCTTAGATAGTACAATTTAATTTTGCTTGAATTGGAATGGTTATTTTCACTTCAATAATTGTAGGTACTAATTCGTTAATAAAAAAATTGTTAATAAAGAAATTGTGAGTAGAAATTTATATACGTTAGTTCATTGCACAACAATTGACAAAGTATGTTACAGAAAGTTGTAGCGCTTCGACCATGACATCGCAAACGTATCGCAGTCTAAATATTTTAATGGTTAAAAATATGTCAGTAATTGTACGTATGATAATTATGGATCAAGTACAAGTCAGCCTCGGAAAAAACTATCTTCTTATATCCGATATCGACCATGAGTTTATAAGTACAGAGTATAATTTCGTGACGAATAATGAGGGCACACTTGCTGCATATGAAACTTCTATGATTTTCATTTGCGTTACGTCGTTGCAACCAATTTTTTTCTTGAAAGGTGTGAAATTCAATTCTAAATTTGACAAATAATTACTGTGAAATGTAAATATTAAATTCTGCTAAAATGCATTAAGATTGTGTATTCTTTATTTCGTAAGAATACATGTAGCAACTGTTTTTTAAGGTCTTCAATAGAGAATGAAAATATCATTTTGAAAATTTTGAAATGTCCAACATTAATCAAGACAGAGAATCTTTGTTATTAACAATCATAAATATATTTAGTATTTTGGAGTACAGTACACAACAAATAAATATTAATTTTAAAAGTACCAATAATTTGTTATTTAATGGATTAAGAAATCACTTCTATAGGCCAATGGCACATTAAAAAAAAAAAAAAAACAACTATCAAAGTATAATAAGCGATTTTAACTAGCACGACTCGTAGTAGCATCATTTCTAATTGCGTAACAGCCTAAGCACTTCGCTACTCCTGTTACAGAAAAACAATTCTACGTGCGCGTATTGTAACGAAACATACTCGTTCATACAAGTGTGATGTGTGACTACTATCGCATTCATGAACGTGCGTACGAAAGATCACGTGTGCACTGGGTCAGTAGGTGCGGCCTGATCTTCAACGATGATCTTCCTACCGTGAACTACGCATGGTAGCACATTGCTTTCCGTTTCAAACAAGTCATCATCGAAATGTTTTAATTATTTCATTGTTCTCAAACTCTTTCTCAAATGATTACATTCTTTACTTTACACGTAATACTTCTTATGAAAAGAGATTTTGCTTTTTGTGTCCACTTATTATGAGTAACAGTAACGAAAAAAATTACATTTCTTGTTTTCCCAATTTTTAACGTAGCATGACAATTTACATACTGATAAAATACTTATAATTGTATTAAATAACAGTTAATTTTGTATTTGTTGCTCAAGAAAGCAAAATAATATACAAATAATATAGAGATTTTGTGTTCATCTAGGACCTCAAAATTCTTTGTTAGGTTAATCTTACCGTTCTTCCGTGAAAAGACACAAATGTAAAGTATAATCAGTAATTGAAAATGAAAAAAATTCTAAACGATCACGTTTTACTCGCTTTTTTCTGGTTAGTTAAAGAGCCTAGGTTTTCAAGTCGAGCCTGAAAAGGTTAAATTACCGCCAGCGCTCGTAATTAACGTGATTATGTATCCGGATCGTGGGTGTGGGATTGTACCGGTCATTCACGATGATTACGAGGTCAAGTAGACTAATTGATGCATATCGTGGTCGCTTTGTGACCCTCCTCAAGCTTGCTCCCTCGTAGATTGGGAAAAAAGCATGATAGCTTCGTTTAAGTATCGTGTATGCTCTCTTCTTTCGACCGACTATCGAATTCTTTGACTACTATTTATAGTGAATTGTTTTTTATTTTTTTTATCATACTTCGTCGAAAGCTTCAATTTTTTCTAAATTTTTTTTATTTACAATGCTTTACTAATGCTACGTTACATGAATCTCTTTGAAAAGAATATGTGTTACTGATTTTCATTTGATGACGAACGCTGTTGAATAGAACGATGAACCACAACAGCAAACATGGACACAGAATTAACTATTAAGGTGATCATAAGGACGAACTCGGAGAAACTGAAAGAGGATTATTTTATCAAACGAGTCTGTGTAATGATCCTAAAGAACATTGTTGATCTTTCTTAGATTCAGGAAGAATTATACAAATTTAAACTTGCAGAAAAAGAAAAATAAGTAAAGTAAATAATTTAGTCCATTCATGTACATATTTTTCTTTAATTTTTGTTTGTTATTTTTTTTTTTTCATCTTTCTCACAATTTTCCTTTGACTACTTTTAAAATTTATAAATGAGATTAACAAATAATCAATAGTGCTATCGAGTCGCAAATTATCAACCTGAGTGTTTGTTACAGGTGTAATCAACTATTTCAAGAAAATAATAATGATTATTTCTACTTCGAATTCTTTTTTTTTTTAACGTACTTATGATCGGCGTCACGATCACTGAAGGTGTCAATTACCCACAAGATCCACTTGTACAATTCATAGATGCCACATATCATGCTACCGACTGCGCCAATCGCAGCGAGGCATATTTCCTTAATGAATGTATACCAAATACTTTTAAACTTTACGTCTCTCGATAGGGAATTTTTGATGCGCTAATTTATTCCTTACGTTTTCACTTAACTCACGAGAAAAATATATTCCTTGTGCGCGAATAGCACGAAAATGTCAGAGGAATTTATAATGATGTAACCAGTTAGAAAAGTGGGCACCAGAATTCCAAAACATGGATGTTCCAAATATGACTCCAGTGGGCTGCAGTATACCGCGGTGCCAACTATGCAAGCTGACTGCAAACGTATTAATAAATAGCGAAAATTAGTCGCAGATTCACATATTGTTAAATATTTCTTTTAATAAATTCATTTTTCACTTTCATAGTGAAACATATTTGATACAAACTAGATTTCTGTATATTTTATATGGTACCTACATCAGAGTGAAGGATATTTTATATATACAGGATATATTATATATATATTTTATATATACAGTATATAAGTATAACTTATAATCATATACTATAAATTCATGGCTAATAATAAAGTTTCTTATATCAAATGCTAAAATGTATAGAAATCATTCAAAATGTGTTGTCCTCCTTTTCGAATTGTTCTTACAGTTAAAATATAATTTATTAACTTTGATCAATCTATGAAGTGATAGACTCTTTTCTAAAATTGCTATGCGACAGTTAAAGTACAATTTCTTAATTTCTATAATACTTAAAATCTCCTCAATTATCTAATATTGAAATTATAAGAAAGAATTTGCAAACTGATAAAGTAAATCTTTCCTCAGATTTACGTAAATATTTTATAACTGAAATCCACAATCCAAAACAAACCAGGGACAATGTTTTCCATATCAACAATGTCTTGTCAACGTTCCACGTCCTCAACCCCCAACCGTGGAAAGGTATCAGTACATTTCCCATTTCTTTTTCGGTGGACACAAATTTGACGAACCCGCGATATCTACAGAATCTTTGATAGTCGAGATCAACACGCAACTCAGTGACATTTTTTTTTTCAAATGTTTCCTTTACGTCTGAACATGCTGAATACTTCAACGTTCAGAATGCCGATTATTTTCTATCGATTGGATCGATTAATAAGACTGACGCGTCACCGTTTCTGCCCAAAAGAAGGATAACTTTATAAAAGTGATCGTTGGGCAACAATTAAAAAATGAAGGGACCCGGTAAACTCATCACGGATATTAATTTCATTTTGAGATTGATCGAATTCGTAAGCGAGTTTAACATTGGTCAAAATGTGTAGAATGTTTAGAGACTTTTTAAACTTCTTTTTTGCGTTTGGTTATGTTACTTAGGTACTGTGTCTCCTGGGAATAATTTTCTATACCGAACGTTTTGTGTTTCTGATGGTGCTCTCCTTCCATGGGTGGCTATATTTGTCTTTTTTCTATGTCGTATCTTACGTGTGCGAGGAACCGAATGTGTGGGTGGTATGGACGTAAATTTAATTATGTAATTCAATCCTGTTTCTTTAGATTGCCTCGACTGCCTCACTGGTGATTTGAATAGTTACGATATTTGACATTGTTCTTTAGTGCAGCTTTATTCTTACTTTTCTATTAAATCGTGTATCGCATTAATCTAAGAGAATAGAGTCAATAGTATGAAAGTTGAATTCCACATAGATATATACTAGTAAAACTATATATAAGAACAACATGAATGAGTAAAGTGTAATTTATTCGCACTGTTCTTCTATGCAGTTTGAGTTTTAATTTTTCATTCAAACAATTATGACAAGAAAATTTCTTTCGTAGTTTTCCTTGACCTTGTATATTATATTTTCTTCAAGTTTGTATAAAGAAGTTTCTAATTGTTATGATTTATTTAAGTCACACAAATTATATTGACTATGAAAACTACATTTTTTATTTAACTCCCTTATTTCTTATTTATTCTCTCATTTTTTCTGGAGCTGTATTTTATTCTGTTTAATTTCACTACTGGAACTAACCACGTGACTAACTTTACAGGAAGTTCTGGCTCTCGGAATGTACACCGTTCTCATGTTAATCAATGGTATTTTGGAGTCGTCGACACTTTGCATTATGCCTTTCGCATTAGGTAACGGAACAAAAATTTAATGCGCCCGGAGATGATGACATAACAACGACAATTCACTTATCCAGTTACAAATGCAACGCCAAATTTAACCACACGATTTTGATGTTTTCAGCTGGTTTATTATTCGCAGACTTGGTGGTCCTTATCGTAGTCAAACGCTAAGTAAGAAGATCAAAATACTAAACCATACGGAAAATGGACCTGTTTCTATTAAACATTAAGCTAGTTCTCGAATTGTGCAATTTTTTGCAAGACATAATTTAACGTAAATGGGCGTTACAAATGTTGCTTGACATCTTCGTTATAACTGTACGAGGAAAGTAAAGGCATATGAATGAAGAACGTTTATTCAATTATCGTTTGCGTTTACAGTGGCAGCAGTCGCTCGGTTGGCTTTCCTTATGTTCGCGTATTCCACGCAAGCCATGTAGGTTGTTTCGCAAAATAATATTATGAAATTCGCTGGAAAACATAAAATAATTCATTGCTCAGAGGAAGTAATTAAGATATACCCGTAGTCAAGTTTGTATAAATGAAAAATTATTAAATGTATCGTTTGGAAAAATATAGGCTATTATTTATTTATTACAAAGAGACTCATTTAAGCGCGCACCTAACAGCAGGAGCCCAATTTTAAGTTCACTGCGATTTGCTTCGTGATCTGCCAAAGTTGTATCGTGAGCCCTTTGAACCCCTGCTATTCCACCTATCAAATTGAAGATCACTCCTATTGAGAAGTACGTGAATTCCTAGAATCGAATTGAGAAACGACTACAGGAGTTAATATTAAAATAACGTATTTGATCGATGATGTTTTACTATAATAAAAAATTCTTATTGCCCTTAGTACGTTTAGAAAACGAGAAACAGGCGAAACAATATGTCAAATAGGTTATTCTAGCATGGAAAAGATGTTCAACGTATTCTTGTACATATAGAAATTTATAATTTAAACAATTTGTATTTAGTAGATGCGAAGATGACTCGAACCTGTGAGTCGAAACGTTGTATTAAATGACAATTATATTGAGACTAACAAATAGCGATCTTTACCTCTTTTATACTTAATTCTGCATTGATAAACTCTTTTTTACCTAGGAAACTTTAATACTAGCTGTAGATCCAATAAGAAAAATATCGACTACCTCGTTCGAGTTGCTGAACCTCTAAATGATTTTGAACAGTGTACAAGCATGGAAAGAGATCAAGTTAGTACAATTAAAAATACGTGACTTTCTGTTTAAACTAACTGGTAGTTTGCGTGGCTTCTCAAACACATGTGTCATCGCGATAGAAAAATAGATGATAGAGTACGTCGACGAGTCGATGCAATAAATAATCCAGAGCCATCTTGGTATCAGATACTCGCTATATTTCGAGAGTTCCCTGAGGCAAATGACAGCTATAATCTAAACGACCAACAAACAGTTATGAAATTGTGAAAATACGCGCAACTATGATAAGAGGATTTATTTTACCAGCTCCAGGACTTTCAAGAGGAAGCTGAAGTCTCTCAGAAGCCGACGTGCAAATTCGAACATGTTTATTGATCTAATCATCAACTGCCTCGAGTTTCGAAAGGCAAATGGCCGAATATCGCCGATGATCTTTGCAATTTTCGGCCATACAATATATCGATTAGGTTGAAAAGTGATACTTTCACTCATTCGTTGAACATTATATATTATTCTTGCAATTACAAGAAGTTATTATTATTTTTTTTATCGCATTGGCTTAAATTATTTGTTTAGTTTATTTCGAAATGCAGAAGATACATTTTAATATTATCATTCTCGTCGTTTCAATTGGAAATTTTAATCGCCTACGGTTTGCCTCGATCTGCCTGAACTTTTCATGAAGCCTGGGCTCTTTCCTAAGGCTTGCATTATAAGCAGAATGAAGTCGATGATGAGTAGTACGAGCGCCACTGTTAAAGGAGAATGGAAATAGAGGAGTTCGCCATTGTTTGACACAGTTTATACCGGCGTAAAAGTAAATAGCAACGGGTATATGTACTTACCCAGGGTCATTACAATGAAAACTACATATTTGTAATGCTCGTACCCTAAAAAGCCGATGTTATTAATGCATTAATATCTTACAATTGTAAATTCAATGGATTATAGTAAACTTACTATGTACTATGTACATCGATTCGTCGTAGCGGACGTAAGAAATAATCGTAAAGATCATCATAACTATCGATGCACCCACTATTAAAGTTTCCTGGATAGAAAAAACAAAATCAATTAAAACAACAATTTTATATGAAATATATATTAAAATTATGAAGAAAATTGTGCATACGACGAAATTTAATTAAAGTTCAATATTTAGTTACTATATACTATATATTTTACAAGTTTCATTCAATGTTAAATTAACGATAATTAATTTTATGTGTATGTACGTATAATTTTCTTCAATAAAAAGTTTATAAAAGACTGTTATCACAATGTAGTTTTTCCTTGGAAAAACTATTCAACGTGATGTTTTACACATGTAATCTTTTAATTGTACAAATTTGCATTCTAATGATAGTAACTGTAAGTCTGAATTACTCAATTCACAAGTTGAAACGTTTATAAGAAATGACGATAACATTGAGATAGTCAAATGATTTAAAAAAAAAAAAAAAAAAATTTTCAATATGATTCCTCCAAGTACTCTCATACTTTTTCAGTATATTATACTAACTGTTTGACAGATCAAAAAAGCTAGAAACAGAACAAAAGATCGATCAAAATATAAGTTTTAATGTGAAATTGTAAGATTCAATTACCAGAATCGGAGTTGAGTCGAACCAGGTGTACCCATACAAAACGATTACTAAATATGAAAGAGCGATCAAGTAATATCCTTCTAAATAAGCGTAACGATAGTATTGTTTCGTGGTCACATCGAAGACTAAAAATTCCACGAGCACCATGAGGCACTAAAAGAAAAGGAACTTTATTAATTATATTGCTTTCAATGATGTATCAATTTAATAAAATTCAACTTACAACTACTATAAACTTTAAAACGTAGTGGACGTTTGTCCAGAGCTCTATGCATGCTCGACCCATTCTTGCACTTCAAACTTGTTTATATTTTACTTTAAAGTTCTTCTTAATATTATTAATATTATTAATATTCTGAACGATCTTCTTGATATCGTAAAATTAACGTGCATGTACACCATGAAATGATCGACAGATTGTTTGCATTTGTTTCAAATCGATAATACTTCTCGATGATCAGGTATGAGTTCTTAATGGAGGCAAAACAGTACAAATTTAAAATATTAAAATTGAAAGTTTATCGTTCAAATTGTTTTCAAAGTGGATACATTTGGTGCTTGAAGAGTCAAGTGAAGTGTAAAAAAAAAACGTTTATGAGAAGTTTGTGTATCGTACATAAGGAAAATATGATGATAACGATATAAAAATTATTTATTAATTCCTATATTTAGTAATACATCTTACTGATAATACAACTAGAAAATGTTGTATCGTGTGTCGTTACATGTGTCGCACGAGTTGCTTGTTAATAGCGTTACGAACACGTCAGAATGTGTTCGTGAAGGTTTATGTCATTTAAAATGAACAGTTTACTTTAAGCTGAGAAATTGAACAATTGTATAAACCATGACTTGGACTCCGATAATCATTAATTAACTAACATTTCGTTGTCTACCACTGGATGAGTTGCTACATACACACGAAGAATGCTTTAAAAGAATTGTCAATGCAATAACGAAAGGTTTTACTATCAATTCCTGTTCGTGATGTAGACTTCACTGTTTGGAATCAGGCGTGACGAGATGATACTTAAGCGTTACGTGACTATTCTAATACTCATCGCGGGCTTTCGCGAAATGCAGAAAGCTCAGTATCAGATCCACGAGGTATGCGACACCTTCGATGACACATAATGATCCAACAGCTAGACCCGCCTGAAAAATTAAATAGATTTAATGCAACTGGTACAAGCTATGTAGAATACAAATGTACGAACGTGAAATAAAATCAAATCGAAATGTTACCAAAGAGGAGAATAATCTACACAGTTATATCGAACTCTTAGATTGCAAGCTTCATAACTTTAGTTTTCTTTAAGCCCTTTTAATCTTATCGTTTCTTGACGATCACACGTTTCACACTAGCGATCTTTTATTACCTGTCTTTCCTGAACGATGGCATCGAATTTATGTTCTGATTGGTAACCGTGCCAATAGTGAAGCGCCGTACCACCCACAGCAATAAACATAAAGGTTCCAACGAAGTTCATTAAAATTTCCTGAAAAATAACGCTTTTTTAGAAGTCGTCAAAAATTAATATTCGGTACCGGTACATAAATTTTTTATTCAATTAATGAAATATTGTGCTCTGCAAATACTGATAATTTACATACAATTTTTTCTATCGATTTCATAAATAAAAATTACGTTCAACAAAATTGTAATTAAATATTAATTATTATTTTTGTTAGTAGTAACTCAAAGGATCATATTTTTGGACATCTAAAAGAAACGAGACAGATACAGTCAACACTGCAATTATGTCAAATATACGTTATGCATGAATTACATGCATTAAAAAACAAGGTTGCAGTAATCGAAACGTTGCACGGCAGCGTTGTTAATGGAGATTTGCATTTTAGAAAAATTCGAATAAAAGTTTGTATATAAATAATTCAAAATTTCGTCTTACAACAAGTGTTTTCTTATGGTTCAGGACCCCAAAGCAGTAACTGATGAGAACTACGCTGGTGTAGATGAAGAATCCCACCAAAACGCCAGAAGCAACGATTTCTGCGTCTGGATTTTTGTCTTCGTTCAAATTCCATGTTCCTCCGACTCCCAGGAATTCCCCATTGTATCCTACTCGGTACAGGATCAGGATAATGAAATTAATAACCTGAAAAGTTAAATAAGAGTAGAGTGACGAACGAGAAACATTGGAAATCAAACATCACATTTCTAACTCGAATCTATTATTTTTAGCTTTTAATATTTCCAGATGAGATATAGTTCTCTCAAACCCTCTATAACGTAAATTGTGCGAGACGTATATATTAATTCTGTGGCTTTCTAAAGCAAACATATCATTATCATGTTCAATAGAGGGTCAATACAAAGGGTAAACGTGGCACGACATACTTTTACAGATTAACACCTGATATTTCCGGAAATCAAACGTAATAGGAATCTTAGAAGCAGACGTACGTGTTAATTTCTGATAATGTTGACATTTTAGCTCGAATAAATTGTTAGGAAAAATTGACTCTAGCAAGATGTAGCACGCTCATATCGCAATACCGTACCTACATGGAGAAGGGCGTCATATCGCTTTGCAAACAAAGTTCCTTATCGTACACCGATAAGGACCGAAATGAATCATAGAATCGTGTACAAATGCTTCTTGAATGAGTCTAGTTACGATGATTTATCGACGCAGGTATTGCACTAATTGCCGGAAATTGGCACAATGTGTCACCTGGTCGAAACATATCCGAATCTTGATCAGATTAATACAAAGGATAATCGTGATTGTTATTTAAATTGCTGTGAAATCTTCACGTCACTATCAATAATGTTTTCGTAGCATGGTATCGCCGTAAGATAACTCGAGGCAACAAATATTTTCAATCGTTTGTCGATACAAAATATTTCATGTTTAAATAACGTTGATGCAGTTCTAGAATTTAACAGTGACCTGATATTTACTTTCACTTTTGTATTTTAATATGAACGAACAACAATTGTCTTTCTGCACAAAGTATTTTTATATTGGTGCTCAAACAAATTCGATTTCTATTTTGGAGAAATATTTTACTTTTGACATTAGAGCTACGAAGTAAAGAAATTTTATTCGTGTTAGACGAAGTTCTTTTTAAAATTAATCAATTGTTAACAACGCTTTTGCTACTATTTTTAGTATTAATTATTAGAAGAGAATTCAAACTAATTATATTGATGAATTGCATATTTTCCCTCTAATTAATAATAATTAATACATGGTAGTTTGATTAACAGGCATGTCCTCCAAAGATTTAATATCGATTACCAAATTTTTTTCTGACATGATTGATAGGTACTATAATTAAGCAGAAAAAATTAGTCACAATACACAATGTACTTTTGTATATAGGCTACAATGTTAATGAAATCACTATTCTAGTCAAGATAAGCATTCTATACGTTAACAGGATTATTGTACAGTCTATCATCTTCTAATTTTTCCTTCTAATCATTTCTATCTAATTTTCACGTTAATAATTTCCCCACTATTCGTTATTTAATGCCGATACGTTGATTTTTGAACATAAAACTGATACTCCTCGCTGCCTAATCACTAACTGACACATTTTGAACAATTTCAATCGAATTACGAATTATCGACGAAACATTTTGTTAATTAAACATAAATAGATGTAGAATCCCTCTCACCAACTTGAGAACTTTTATCACTATACTCGCAACAGTCTCTAGGGACACCATGTCTACACTTTTGTAAAATGTACTTTTCACAGTGGAAACGTGCGCACGGAATGAAATTCACGGTGTTTCGAATGCCTTCGACCCAGTACCAAGCCCTCTTTATCTAATCAGATGATACAGCGTACGCTGAAAGAGGGATAAGAAGTATAGAAAGCACCTGTACATTTATTGTACTATCTCTAGCGATAATTCAACTCGATGCCATCGAAATATCCAACGTTTGTTGTTATTCACGTAACCCAGAATGGATTCTTCCTGATTTATGTAGTTGATGTCGACGACAGTTTGATAGCATCGATGTAGTTTTCATTGTCTTGATATCTACGGCAATATCTTTCTGATTATTTTTGTCAAATTTCTTTGACTCCGTTCGATTAAAATGCATTGCCACACTTTAATGTAACAAAATATTTCTTTCTTTTATTGAATATTCACCTCAAGTTTCTAAAACCTTATGGAACATCGAATAAACAAAAATTATTTCATGAAGTATCATAATATGCATTTCTATTTTTATATAAAATCTATACTAGAAAAAAATACAAAAAAATAATCTAGTTATAAGCATGATTTGAACTATAATTTTAGGAAGTTTCAAAATTATTTTGTAGTAGATTTTCACAAGAAAAATAGACATCTTACATAAAAATAAATAATATCGCCTAGACAAATATACATTCAACAAATATATTCCCTTAGTTATCTACAACTAGATAATATAAACTTGTTCATTAAATGATTTTAGGAGTTGGGCTTAGCTATTACTCCAGAACAAATAGCTGAAATGGAGTCTCACATTGACGACATCGACTTTGAAGCCGCTGCAAAAGAAGAGAAGGCAACGAGGCACGACGTTATGGCTCACGTTCATGTTTTTGGAAATCAGTGCATGACAGCTGCTCCCATCATCCATTTGGGCGCAACCAGTTGCTATGTCGGAGATAATACGGTAAATTTTAACGTATATTATCCAAACAATTTATTAATGTAATATATTTATAGTTGCTAATAGATTTCTCATAAAAGAAAAACTTTCAACTATTATTGCAAGAATTTCTCATCAAATGGTTTTCCAGATAATTTAATTTAACGTTATAAAAAAATTAATATAAAGTCAACCGTCTTGTTCCGATTCTCTTCAGTATATTCAGTTATATATTTCTATTTTCTTTGACGCTTACTTCCTTAATTATTATCACAATTAGCTCACCCTCGTTATACCTTCACAATGATCGTACCTGGTGTTTTATTTAATATTTACTTACTGTATAACAATTATGTTTCTTTCATAGGATCTAATAATCCTTCGTAATGGATTCGACATATTGTTGCCAAAATTGGCGAAAGTTCTATCACGTCTGGCGAAATTCGCTATGGCGTATTCCGATTTACCGACGCTGGGATTCACTCATCTCCAACCAGCTCAATTAACAACTGTTGGTAAACGAGCGTCCCTCTGGCTTCATGATCTCTTGTTAGACGAGAGAGCTCTTCGACGTGCTAGGAATGATCTCAAATTCCGCGGAGTGAAGGGCACCACTGGCACTCAGGCTTCGTTTCTTCAATTGTTTAACGGTGAGTAATTTTAAATATCGTGTTCAGCTCTCTATCTGTTCAAGTAATTTTCTTTTATTAAAAAGCATTGTTAAACAATTGAACTTGTGATCTATAAGATATTCGGAGAAGAGCTTAGAACTTAAAGTCTTCAAGTTGGAAAACATCGTCTTTATTAGAATTATACCTCGAATTTTCTTCATTTTATCTGATTTATTTATTTTATCAGGTGACGGAGAAAAAGTGAAGCAATTAGATCGCTTGGTGACCAAATCGGCTGGCTTTGAGAAACACTACCCTGTAACAGGACAGACTTACAGCAGGAAAGTTGACGTGGAGTGTTTGAATACCCTGAGTTCTTTGGGTTCGACCGTTCATAAAGTAATTTCATATTCCGTTTTTATTTTTTTCTAGAAATTAAAAAACCAGGTCAGGGTTGATGGACCACAGGCTTAATAATTCTAAGTAGAACTTAGATCTTAGATTATTAATAAACATTTGTTTGATTTTTTAGATTTGCAGCGACATCAGACTTCTAGCAAACATGAAGGAAATCGAGGAGCCCTTCGAAACTACCCAAATAGGGTCCAGCGCCATGCCCTATAAAAGGAACCCGATGCGTTCCGAGAGGTGTTGCAGTATAGCCCGTCATTTGATGACATTGGCCAACAACGCTCTGCAGACGGCCGCGACACAATGGTTGGAAAGGACACTCGATGACTCGGCGAATAGAAGGATCACTTTGTCAGAGGCGTTCTTGTCGGCCGACGTGATTCTGATGACCCTTCAGAATATCACAGAGGGCCTCGTTGTTTACCCCAAGGTCATTGCCAGGCACGTGGCCCAAGAGCTGCCATTCATGACCGCGGAAAACGTAATAATGGCGATGGTGAAGGCTGGCGGCGACCGACAGGTAAACATACAGAATATAATTACTAGAATTATTGGAAAATATCATTTTACTATCGACCAAGATTTTGTATCTAACATAAAAATGGGTTTCATGTGTGAAAACGTGAGTTTTTCTCACCTCCTACACTTTTACACACGAGATTAACTGTAAAGTAACGTTACCTACCCTTTTTTCTTGCCGTTCTATGATTCAAACGAAATGTAAAAAATATTAAAATTTGGACCTTTTCAAAAAAGAAATATAATGTTCTTTATACTGTAATCACTGCAGTATACTGTACTTTTTACTTAAAAAATATATTTTTGTAACAGGTGTGCCACGAAAAAATACGAGTTCTGTCACAAGAAGCCGGCGCCGAGGTGAAGCAACACGGTCGAGACAACGATTTAGTCGAACGGATCAAGAAGGATCCTTACTTCGCGCCGATCCTGGATCAACTGGACAGCATTCTCGATCCGTCGACTTTCGTCGGTAGAGCACCCCAGCAAGTAAAAGAATTTCTGCAAGAGGAAGTCTTCCCCGTTCTCGAACATTACGAAGGACTTTTAGGTGGTCACGTGGAACTCAGCATCTGATCTATCGCCGCGCTAATCAAACGGGACGATAAACTTTTATTCAGGGAGTCCAGAGGGGATGATTACACAAGAAACTTTGGACGTGCTTGTTCAATGCTTTTATAGATCCTTCGTTCTTTTCAGCAATGAAAACAATGATAATGCTTACAGGTTACTTATAAACTTTACAAAGATCAAATAAAGACGTTTAATAAACGAAACGAAATATATATATATATATAAAAAAACACACTGTTCGCAGCCACGCGCACGCTCATTTCCACGCTTGAACGTCTGCTCCTTTCCGCAAGGTAGGTTTTGCTTTTTTACTGCATTTTTCTTTGCGATTCGATTAGAGACTTCTCGACAACGTAACTGCTGTGATAGCGAATGCAGATTAGAGAACAGAGTGGAGAGACATACGAAACGAGCCGTCGCGTCGATGAGGGGCTATTGTCGTGTTGATATCCGGATAAAATATCGGAACACAAGCGAGAGAGATGCGAGACAGGTAGAGAGAGAAAGGAAGAGTAGAATGTTTAAAAAGAAAGACAGATATAAGAGCCGGATCATTTATTGTAAACAGATAGATTATGGTAACAGTTGCTTGACCTTCGGTTAATTTATTCTTCCGATACGAAAAAAAGGGAAAAAAAACCAAGACGTAATTTCTAATCCACTATAGGACATCGAAACATACGTGACGCGTTAGCGCGTCAGATATGTTGCTTTGCAAGAAAATTTTAGGTTCGTGCAGCAACTGTCACAGGCTTACAGAGCAAGTTAAAAGTAAAAGTTCACCCTGATACAGGAAATAGTCGGCTACTTTTATCGCGAAAGATGGAACGGTGACGTTAGCAGAACAGAAACAAGTAGCAGCAGCTGAGGATGCCTTGGATTTGTACGCTAACGTCTATAGCACTTGAGAATCACAGCACAGTGGGAAGGAGTTGCACAGATAGGTGTTCGCATTATTCTTTCGTAAAGTAGAGCTTTTCTGTAGCATAGATCGGGCAACGACAGGTGAGAGGACTAGACTAGAGATGAGAAAAGCGAGGAGGAAACGCGTAGAAAATAAAGCGTAGAATGAAAGGAAATATTTGAAAAAAATAGAAAGAGGAAAGAATTTGAGAGACACAAAGGCTTCATTCTTGAAGACCGTGTAGCAAAAGACTTTTTCCACACTAGATTCACTGAGCACGGTCATTTTGGATCATTCCAAATTTCACAAGGAAAGTTACAGACGCCATTTATATTTTTGCCAAACACTTATGCTGACTTTTATGTAGTAAAAGAGATCGGCATACGTCTAAATTATTTCGGTGATAGACATAAACGTGATCAAAGAGTTCTTGCAACATAAATGTTAAAAATAAAAGAACACAATGAAAGGTATTAAGATCCTCCGTAAACTTAGTGTAAAGGAAAAAGAAGGAAGCAATGTCTTGCGTAAGAGTAGAAACGAGTATAGCAAGGGACTTTTCAAGACAAGTTAAGAGAAGTAACACAGAGGAAGGATAGCAAGAGCAATATGAAACGTTTCAAAAGAAATGGACAGAAAGACGTATCTTACGTAAGAGCAGAAATCGAGCATAGTGAAAAGTTTGTTTAAACCAGTCGCGAGAGGGAACACAGGGGAAGAACAGAAAGATCAATAAGGGACTTCTTAAAAGATATTGACATGTTGACGTATCTTATATAAGAGCAGAAACTAAACACACTAAAAGATTTTTTTTAAGCCAGTTGAGAGAGGAAATACAAGGAATAGCAAAAGCTATAAGAAAGGTTTTAAAAGAAATTGACAGAAAGACATGTCTTGCGTAAGAGGAGAAACAGAACATAGTAAGAGACATTTTAAAACAAGTTGAGACGAAATACAGATGGAGAATAGATAGAACAATAAGAGACGTTTTAAAGAAATTGATAGGAAGACGTATCTTACGCAAGAATGTAAACTGAAACGATTCTTTTAAACCATTTGACAAAGAAAATATTCAGAGAGGTAGAATAAAGAATTAGAGAGATATGAAGGTATAGCGTGTAGATTGAGAGGAGTAAGGAATTTTTTGAAGTAGATAGAGTAGAAATATTTTGGAAAGAATACATAGAACGAATTTCTTATACAAGACAAATAATAGAGATGAAGAAGTATCTCATATAAAATAAAATGCACAGCATTTAGAGATTTCAATTTTATAGTCGTATCGATAAGAAGACTAGAAGCGATGTCGCCTTTTAGCGACACACGTTTTTTTTTTTTTAAATTAGAATGAAATTTATATTTTTAGACGACGAAGATTCGAAGAAAAGAGGACAGAGGAAAGTTAGAGCTGAGGGAAAGCTATGTAGAAAGATTGAGGGTACAGGTGATAGAGAGAAAGTTGTAGACATATTTACAAAATTGTAAAAAATGAATGATAGAATAAAGTAAAGAACGCTTATAGAAGAGTTTCGGGAGCAGAAGCAGAAGACAGAAAAGAATAGTGAAAATATAGCAAATAAAAAGCATTTGAGAACAAAGAAGAAACCGGAAAAGTTTAACAGAAACTCAAATATGTATGTATTGATGCAGACGCCTGAACGAAGTAAAGAAGTGGTACGGTAATAGTGTAAAAATCGTACAGGACTAGAAACGTGAGTAAAAGAAACTTTCTAGTGAAGTTTCATTTAAAATTGAAAGAGTAAACAGGAGAAAGTGAAAGCAAGAATTAATAAGATATGTACGTAGGCAGTAGAGAGAAGAAGTATTTAAATTTTAAATTGCCGGAAGAATAGGCAATGAGAAGACAGTAACAGGAAATAGTAGTATTCGGAAGAAGGTAAAATATAGAAGAAAGCTGATACAAAAATCAGATTAGAATTTCAGCGAGAACTTTCAGTAAAAGAGAATAAAAAGAAAAAAAAAATAGGTTACGAAGGACGACAGAGATAAAATATAGAAGAAAGGTAATTTTTACAACAGAGTCTAAATATAATCGAAAGGGAAGTGTAGAAAGTTGAAAAATCGAAAGTAAAGGCAGAAATAAGAAATTGAGAGTAGCTATATAAAAGTATAGAGAAGAATCGTAATAGGAATGATAGCAAGATAGAAGTATAAAAAAGGACAGTAACAAGAATAGCAGTATACGAAGAATAGAAGAACAACATCGTGAAAAAAATAGGAAAAACTTCAATTAAAATTCAATTTACATAAGTAGTTCGTAAAGACGATAAGATCACAGAAGAGCATAAGAATCTAAGAAAAGAAAAGAGAAAGATAAAATTATTTTTTGAGAGAATAGCATTGTAATTAGGATAGAAAATTAGGATAGAAAAATAGCACTTAGAGATTGGAAGTGTAAAGAAATAGTAAAAAGTATAGAAGGTTTGGAAAGGAGCTCTCATTGACACAGTAATAAAGGGACAAGCACTGATGAAAAAAAAGACTGAACAATTATAACGTGTGGATAATTACAGCATCACAATAGACAGCGAGAAACATGAAGAAAGGTGTGCAAGTCGAGGACAATTTAAAAGAGTCAAAGTTGAGAAGAGAAAGGAAGATAAGTTTACGAAAGAGTATTGGGTGGCAAACTCAGCAAATTTTGAGATTGTAATACTGATAGGTATGTAAGAAAAGTGTACAGGTAACGGTAACAACAAAATAGTTGAGAGTAAAGGAGAGAGATTGGAAGTGTAGAAAGATTGAGTATTAAAAGATAGGAAGAACATAGAGAAATAGAGCATCAGAAGGTAGAAAGAGTAGAAGTTACGAAGGAGAATAAAAGATAGGGATAGGTAGATAGTTCATTTTTACAAAGGAAGAAAAGAAAATTTTGGGTCAAAGTAAGGATTAAAGTAAGGAAATTAAAAATGAATTTGTACTTGTTGATGGAATAGAGAGAAACACGTAAGGGGAGATAGCAAAGAGACAGATGAGATATATGTAGCGACGAGATGGAAGATAAAATAGAAAAGATGAAGTGGAAGATACAATATATCGATCACAAATTGTGAATAGTTTAAGGCATATCCTCGCACTTTCATTGATACGTGCCGATGCGATTCCATTTAAAAAACCAATGACATCAATGAAATTGCGAGACGGGAAAAGAAAGCGATCATAGGAAAATGGCTATCACAGAGCATTAGGTTCGTGGAGAAGATTGAAACCGCTCTGATCGAACATTTCCGAATTAAGAACTCGAACAACTTGGACGCGAATAATTTTCAAGCGATTCATCTTAACTATCAGATATAAACAAGAAAATATATAACGAATTCACAAGTTCAGTAAATTCGGATCGAACATTGAGATTTCTCAATTTTGCACTCTTCAGTATCAGGTCGATTTCAGGTAACGATGATAATTACAAAATCTTAGCAGAAAGACCAGTAACCAGCCTCGGAACATTTTCGATGATTGGAACCATTTTTCGTCGATTAGGAATTGTCGATTGGATGGCTGATTACTGAAATTATGGTCTCTTGAAAGAACAACTTTACGTTTATGTTGAATCCCGGTTAATCGTGGAATTTTCCGTAGTCAATGATCTTCCAAATAGCGTTTGGAGTTGTCAGATGGTACGCGATCGTCGTGGTCGGTTTATCGAGCGAGTCGGTTATTTCTTGGCGATTCGGTATCCGGAGAACGAAACACCGTCGGCTACTTTTCCGGAATCAACGAAAACGGCGACGTGATCTCCAGCTTCGAGGTCCAGCAGGACCAGATTGGAGCCTCCTCCTGGACCAACGCTGATCACTGGTCCCCAACTGTCGGAGTTGTTCAATTTCTTTTTCAAAGTGAGTCGAAGATCGGTGCTGCCGTAACCGGCGAAACTGAATTGGTACAGGCCCGGGCAATGAGTGATGAAAATCCCTGTTTGGGCGACATAGCCCACTCCTTTGTCAACCAGCGTCTCGGCGAGAAGGACTCTGGCATTCTGAGACAAACAAATCAATGTTGAACTATTATATTATTATTTTTTTTTTATTAGTAACAGAAAAAATGGATTTGAACCATCGCTGGTCCATAAGTCCTTGTACCATGTTCAATATATAATATATTTAATATATTATGACTTATTTCTACAAATGTTATATTCTAAGCTTGTTGGCTTTCAGGAACTCAGTTATAACTCTAAACTATTATATTATATTTTTATGAAACTATTATGAAACAATTATGTATATTATATTGAATTATTATCGATTTGAGCTTGAATTTCAGATGACTTATGATACATTTACAATGGTTTCATGACCACCATAATTTATACATCAACTCAAGCAATCGTAATTGTCGTTAGAAGATTGGCTTAAAATTTTAATATTTTTTTCATTGTAAATTAATATAAAGTCTGAGCTCACATCGATAGATCCCTTAGTGGCAGAAAAAGCGACGACACCAGCACAGTCCGCTGCTGTTGCCAATTTCAAAGACCCGACGGTGGTGATGCCGGAATTTGGCGGGTTTGGTACTGCTGCTTCCGCCAAAATGGCTGCTGCTAGTATTAGCACCGACCACACCACCCTAAAAACAATATTCTTTTATTAGAAATGTAATAAATCCACGAGACATTAACATTGCAATACAATTATATTCAGCATTACATTTCTCGAATTCGTTCTAAAATTCCAATTATCATTTAACAAATAACGCATAAACAGTTGATCAACTTTTATTCTATTTTTGAAATGTTTATCTAGATAACTATTTCAATGTAGGTAGTTTATTATCATTTCAATTTTATTTATCACATGTTTTACGCAACACGTATCGCGCTATTAATAGAAAGAGACACTAAATCCATTGCGGCACTAACGCAATCAAACTCAATATTATTTCCGCAAAAGTTGCATGAAAATACGACCAACGAAACGATAAGATTGCGCCATAACCCGGCATCGCAACCTCGGCAAAATGCTGTTCTGGGTTTTTATCTCGATTTTTTCTTAAATAGTGGAAGTTTTAAAATTCGTTAACGACGAAAGAAACCGTGGAACAACTTCTGCATCATATTAAGAGTAATCGTCAGGGCAAACATACTATTGCAGGTCGCAGCAGAAAATAATGAATAAAAATGACCGAATAATAAAATATACAACTGAAAAATATAATGACTCCCTACTCGTCTCCAAGAAAATAAGAACAGGATATATTGAATATCAAGTAGGAAACCGTGGTACGACATTTGCGTCATATCGAGAGTGATCGCCGAGGCACACATACTAACGGGGGTCGCAGCAGAAAAATAAGCCGACGACTCGTTCTTACGTAAGTGCGCAAGTAGGCGTTCGGGGTATTTTTGTAATTTCATCTCGTTTATTTTTTCGTTCGCATCGCGTTAAATCACCCAGCGTGACCATTCTCGGCAAAGTTCAACCCGGTTTACGACTTTCACTGCTCCGGGCTACTTCTCCGTCTGGTTCCCCTACTTATTCTTTTTTTCTTCTCATCGCTTCATTTGCTCCATCTTTCTCAGCCTCGAAAAGCTTTCGTTTTCGGTTGGGCTTTTTTTGTCCTTCTCGGTGAAATCCGCCTTATGTAGGCGAGATTATTCAGGTCCAAAGTGAAACCACGAGATAAATATGAACCAAATTTTGCCGACCACGATTTTCATCGATAACTATTATTTCTCAACCGTAAAAGAATCCCATTTAATGTCTAATGCCATCTGAGATTTCTTACAATTTTTGTAATAATTGTACTACTCTTTTTATTATTATTTCTTTAAGATTATCGTTGACAAGCATGTAGTGTTATTACTGAAAAATATTCATCCCAGTGGCAATTAAGATGTATTTCCTTTACCTATATATGTATATATGTAAATGCTTTTAATGCAGTAAGTTATTAACATCATGTAGCTGATTTCTGTACATTCTTTTTATAATTCATTTATATACATATCTTGTTTTTCCCCACACAACATTTGTAAATATACTAGTGTCATATGTACTATCAAAGTATTTCATAGTTCTCATACTGTATGTCGTATAAAATAATATTTCGAATGTTACTGGGGATGTGACAGAACATGAAAAGTGTCCGTGCAACACTGTGCAAACGATGGAAACAGGAAAGCAAGAGATCGTATGTTGATGCCGGTTTTATGTTTCTCGTATACTCTAGTCTCCAGCGATTCATAGAAACGAGTCAAACTTTACTACCATTCGTTTTGCTCTGTTAATCGCATACCGTGAGCAACGAAAGCAACAAGAAGCGTTTACACTGTCAAATGCGATCAACCACGCCAATGGAGCCTAAACTTTCTACTCTATGCCGAGAGAAAGTCGTCTCTTATGATTTTGTTATAGATTGTATCCAATTTTTCCTCGTGTTAGCCTCTTTGGCACACTTCTTAAATTTCTCTCTTTTGCTAGCATTCATTTCACATCTTAGTTCTTAATGTTCTTATCTGACCAATCAATATCAGGTATATGAAAACCAGTTTAATTTCATACGTTTAAATTTTATTAGAATTAACATTTTCTCTTGAAAAAAATCGGTTCACTCGGTATGTTTTTGTGGAAAACATTGACGGGGCGTTATGAACATTTTTAAATATTGTTTTCGTTGGTCGAGATTTCAGAATTTTTATAGTAAACGTTCCATGGAATTTATTTCAGAATTTTTGTGGTAGACAGTTTTAATCATATTAGGTTTATTTGTCAATGTAATATCATATTATGTACTTTAATACTTTATGTTATCATCGAAATCAATGCTTTGACATCTTTGTCGTAAAAAATGTAACAGTTAATGAAATATGCGATTCCTATTGCTCGTTTCTAATTATCAAGCGTCGCAAGAGGTCGTATTAAAGTTCAGGAGTGACCTGCATATTAAGAACGAGAATTACCAGCGTAATGTACTTTTAACCCCTGAATCGCATTTACTTTTGCAAGATAAAATCAGAAGTCCTTTCACTTTCACGGGCTTCAAGGCGAGGATCTCACGTGCGACACGTTTCTGTCGCCTATGCGAAACAAAGTGACAACGGTAAATGAAATGAATCGTGACCGTCGAACGATCAATTTGCTCGTTGAATCGAGCAATAGCGAATGTCGTTAAAAATGAAGATTATCTTAAAATTTCAAGTACACTTACTTAATTGCGAAAATGGATAAATGAATGAAATAGTTAGCATTGCAAATAATCTTCAATTTGAAGTAATGCAAGTGTAGTAATGTAGTTATGTAATAACTAATAAATATTAATATGAAGTACTATGTATAATATGTAAACAGATGATAAAACCAATGCATAATATGTAAACAGATGATAAAACCAATGCATAATATGATAACGGGATACATAGCGTGATGAAGAGAGTTGCAAATGTAATTTTCATTATCATATTATGAATTTTACTTTTCATATTAGACAAGTTATACGATTTTAAGAAAAATTGATACGTTTCAAAAATAATAGAAGTATTCTATGCTTGAAATAACGACCAAATTGAAGTTAATTTGAACTCCTCCATAAGTATTTTCTACATTTGATTTGTCATTGCAAATAATTGTTTAACTCTATAAAATATTAAACGTTTTGATCCTCACTTTATATTCTCTTCAGTAACTTCAAGAAGAAATATTGTATTTCAGGGTTAATTAAAAGTTTAAAAATGATTATCGAAGAGTTCAACGTTTAATAAAGTTAACTAATTATTTGTAATTATAATATTTATTTTAATATACATATTTTATACTTGTTTGATATCGAAGTTGTCTGACGGGTATCCTGCGCGAATTTTGTTTGCTATGCGAAAATGGCAAGGCCACCGTTGAATGTCGAAATCAACCCGGAAGATCGAAGTTACGTTTGGAACTTTTATCGCTGTTCGTGGAAACAATCTTAATCGCTTGGTTGCGCAAAAACTTTGCGTATTCAGGCTTTCGCGTTAATGGAAACACAGAGATCAATAATCTCGATACAATTTCAAATCTAAATGGACGATCAAGAGTTTAACGATCCTCTGCATCATATTGGATATTTTACTATTAAACGATTCGTACCATTCTTATGAAAATAATGAGATTGTTAAAAACAGGTTTATAAATTTTATATCACCGTTTTAACATAAAATAAGATTCTGTTTTTGTTAAACTTAAGGAGTGACTCGATAAACAAACCGAAACATCATTTAATTCTTAATCATTTTTTTTAATCGATCTCTCATTAGTCTAGTTGCAATTGATCGAATTAATAAAATACATCAAACGGAGATTATTTTGAATTATTTATAATACTTAAAAATCATACATTTTTTTATATCGATTAAGAATATTTATTAAAATAATTCACTAGATTTCTCAAAATGATATAAATTCACAAACTTACAATTTTAATAAAATTACCTAGAATATTTTTGACAACTAGTAGTATCAGAATTTCAAGTAAACCGTGGGTTTTACTTCAAACGTGCAATGAATGTTTTTATTGTTTTTAAGGACATCACGAGTAGGTAGTGCCGTAATTTACACAAACCTCAAGATTACGTTGAAACATAATACTGTCCATCTTATGCAACATCTGCACCATAATTCCATGTACATATAGTGTGATCCACTTATCGTTGAATCTAATTTAACGCGATAAACCGCGTTTGCGTGACGTGGAATGTTTTTGATGCATTGAAATGATTTCTTACCATTATTCAATAGAATTAACCAAGTTGAAAAGAATGTAAATAATGTTTCCTGTGAATTTATTCGTTCTCCCAAGATGCATTATACATGATGAATGCAACTCAACGTAAGTGTAATTCAATGAGATTAAAAGTTCTAAAAGTATATAAAGTATTCATATTTCCCACGTAGAGAATAAATATTTATGAAGCTATTATTATTGCTGAATTGCGTTGCAGTAATCGATTCACGTTTCTAAGGAGAATTCCAGATTATGTCAGTTAGAATGTTCTTGATAAAAATTGTACCAATTTTACTGTGCCAATAATGAAATATCATGTTAATTTCGATTTTCATCGGATGTTTAAAAATCATTTAATTATGTGAAATTATGTTATTTGTTTGGAGAGGAGAAAATGTATAAAATTGAAGTATATTCAAATATGCTCAAAAAAAGAAATTAATTTTAAAATTTGCTTCGAGCATAAAATCGCGCTAATTTGAAATATACGCCTAGATTAGATTAATTTGCATAAATGAAAGTAACTGAGGTAAAGAATTTGAATATCTAGTTATGCATAACAAGATGTAGAAAGCTGTCATATCAAGAATCTTAATAGTGATAAATTATGGATTTAATTAACGCAACCGCAAATTAAAATTATTCTTGAAGAAAGAAACAAATGTAAAGTTTCATAAATTTTAATGAACAACAACAATGTGAAAACTTAATAGCGTCTAACATAACTGTTTATATTTATAACCACAATCACACAGATAAAACTGAAGCCTTTAAATCGTAACTTAACTCAAAATATAAAATAATTGAAATGATAAAATTAAGCACAGTAGTAATTTCATACTTTGTTAATAGAATTATGATTTTCTGAATATTAATTTCGATTTTAATTACCAATAAAACATCAGGTAAAAATAATAACTTAAATTTCAATATCCTCGTTTCTTGTTAACAAAATTTAATTTATAATTGTAACTATACATATTCTATAGTTAATATTCAAATCCAAATAATATTTAAGTATAAATAATATTTAAATTCCCTTCACTGTGAATGACAACAAAGGAAAACAATGACGCATAGATTGGCAGGCTTGTAACAAATGGCAAAACTATCTCCTGTAATCCTGTAATCATTCTCGTTAATTTTTAAAAATTTCATTAGTCAATATTCTTATAATTACTCTACTCGTTATTCCTTTAGTTTCTCCTTGTTCTTAGTCCATGTTTAACTTGTTTTAGATTTAAATTAACTACCGAAGTGGACCCAAGCAGATGTCGAAATGGGATGTTTCTCTTGTCAACGCTTGTAAGCGTTTACTTAAAATAAAACTAGGAGAAAATTAGAGACACTGAAATTATTGATTCTTTAAAGGGACTCACATGATGGTAGAAAGTGGTGTGGCAGTGGCGGACTTCCTGACCGTGCTGGGCAACGCAGCTGTTCGGTGTTCCAGGTAAGTTAAACCAGGTGAAGTCGACGTACGCCTTTATATTACCTTGGAGTCCGAACTGCTTGGTCTTGACGCCACCTCCAGTCTTCACCTCCCTAGTCGTGTTGCCTTTCCTTTCCTCGTGTCAAGTGCTGCCCCCGAGTCCCCACTCCTCTGGCATTAGTTAAGGACAGTCGAGTAGATAGCGACAGTCGGATTATTGGCTGCCCCGACAGGCAAATTTTCTGATAGGACGCTAATCGGTGTCCTGGATGGAAATTTCAAGTTTGCTTTCTAATACAGCCTCCGAGTTTCGTGGAATTGCGAACTCTGAAAATAAATTTGCGAAAATTGCAGGAACGCTTGAACGAACGAATTGTGGTTTTAAACGACAGATGGGAATTTGAGTAAATATTTGTTGCACTTCTGAAAATTATTGAGGGATTAATTACTAGAATTTGTTTACTCTTTTATCTTTATTACTTTGAACAGTGGAAGAGGAATTTTTGCGAGTTTATTGAATCCTAAATGTAGTCTAGTATTTAGAACATCAAATTGTTCTAAATTAACTTGTTCTTCCTTCGGGGTAATCATCATTCGTAGTTCAAGTGACATTTTAATGAGACAACGTCATCACAATATCGTGTCTGTTATACGTAATACCAGGTGTCAGGGAATACCTTATGATTATTTAGAAAACGCATCCTCTAAACGCATCATGAATGGAAATGAATTTTCTCTTTTGGCACACAATGGTAACCAGAACGGAGTAAAGTAATTAATCGCTCACACGGCGAATAATCCAATTGATAACAATCATTTTACGAAATGCATCGAAGCTGTGTTTTAATTTAATTGTTCCCTCATCAGCGTCTGAAGCAATGGACTAATTCTAATTAAATCCTCTAAACCTCTACTGTGCATGTTTTAATACACTTAAATAGTAAGCATTAAATACCATTAATTATTGATCGAAATTAATCAAATTAATATGATTAATCGATGATCGAAGGAAGTCAAAGTAATATGATTAATCATTGAGCGAAATAAAGTCCTATTCTATAATTCAGATTGTTCGTTCTTGTCATGGATAATAACTTTCACTTTGGCTTTCGATTTGCGTTATCACAAGCTGTCTATATCAAACTGTTGCTCCGGTTTATAGTGTCAATATAAAAAAATAACAATAATCTAGTTGAACAATTATAAAGTTCCGTTTAAAATTGTGTAATATTGCTTAAGTTATGGAAAGTTTTAGAAAATGTAAACAAAGAATTAATCTTCTTTCATTTTTAAGCAATACAGACTTCTTAAGTAAGAATTACGGTACTGTAATTGATTGACATCATAATATCTGCTAAAAATATTTCCTTTCGATTGAGACAAGTTTATGCGTGTCTCTATCTCGTCGAACAACTGCTCTTTCCCGGGGGGAATGTACAAGTTTTGCGCAATCCATGAATTACACGAGAAGGGACCCTAAACGACGCATGAAAGTCATAATAGTACTTATCAGTTTGGCCAGTTGTTCCAGTAAACCCATTATTAGAGTAAATTCTATAAATTAAGTACGTCACTTTTCTTCCTTGTTCCTTTTGAAAAATTGCTTGCTCTCATGATATGATAGTAGCACATTTTTATTGAAATGTGGCATATCCATGTGTGTATATCCATTAATTAATCAAAATAACAGCAATTTCGATTGACGATATTTTTAAAGAATTAAAAAGGCTGGTCTTACTAACTAATAATGTAGTACATTGCGTCTGAATTTCATTGATGATCTTTACAAAATTTTAAATATTTACCTAATAGGGATTGATTAATTATCAAAACAATATTCTTTCTCTTCTAGAAATAATAAATATACATTTAATGTTAATTATGATGAATTATATATTTTTCTTTACATTTGATAATGACCAATACATTTTTATATATGGCAAATTTATTCAAAAGTAATTAATATTATACATTTATAAATGTATACATTGCTGCTGAGATCTATCTTCCAGGTACATTTATTAATTAAGTCTCTTGTGGTTATGCACTCGAAGTACTAAAAATTTAGAGAAATAAAACGAAGATTACGGAGATACTACCCTATAAGAAGCGTTGAAAATATAATTCTCGGCAACCAAATACGCGAGTTTTATTCGTTCCAGGAGAATTATGTCACAATTAAAAAGAAAACTTGTATGATTCTGTTTGTATGTCGTCCTCCCATACAGAGAGGATGAAAATGTACCAGTGGGTCACCGGAGACAGAGTTTATTTCCAGTGACCCCCTTTTTCGTTCCTCTTCCTTCGAATCCCCCATTTCCTTCTCCACCATATGAAACATCTCGAAAGTTAAAAGGAGCAAGATGAATATCACAATTATCATCACGTCTCTTGTCAGTTTCATTTTGAACATTGATCCTTGTCTGTTTTGTAATATAAAAAAGATGCAGGATTTCATAGCGCCCGAAATATATGTTCTACTTTTTACATAAAACAAATTATTCATTTTACATGTACATTCTTAAAGTATCAATGTCCAAGTATTTGAGTACGTGAACAATTTCACCAGACTGTTTTACTAATAATTACATTAATGAAATGTACCTATTGAAAGTAAAATATTAACCGAGTTAGTTTCGAATTTTATTGCAAAAAAAATTTCTTTTCTATTACACCTCAAATAATTTCTTGTAAGGACCCAAATCATGTTCACATAGAGTTCTAAAATCGTAACGATTCACTTTCGACTTTTGTTTTTTAGGTAGCAACAATAATAAACGCCAGATAATTATGAGCATTAAATTTTAAAAACACATTAATTATCACCATAAGCATATTTACGAGCAACCACGAAGAAAAATGTAGGTGCGCGTGTTGGCAGTAATTTCAAACTTAGATAATTTCTCTCGTGAAACGAATATTTATGTTCCAGTGCTCGTTTAATTTTATGTAGCTAAAAATGATCGCAGCCTACCATTTTATGGGGAATTCTTAACACCGAAGAAAGTCTTTCTATTTACCATAATTTTACGATCTATCGCAGTACTCTTTTTACTATGTTCGCGACTAATAATCGCTGCCTCTAATGAAGAAAAGTGTGAAATTGTCAGAGAGTGACATAACTTTCTTCTGCAGTATTAAGCATAATTCTATCGGAGGTATGTCGAAAATTTCCATAGTTTCGAAAACTGAAAGGGAAAAGAGTAATGGGCCGATGAATTATGTTCGCTAAATACCAAGTAAATTATTCGTGTTTCTATTCAACGCCTTCTGAGAAACTTGAGTTACGGTTGTATAGTGAACAAAACTTTCCACCAATCGAGGCTACTATACAGAATTGCAGTACGAAATTATTCAGCATATTTCATCATCGACGATTGATATACAAGCGAGAAACTTGTTGGTGGCAAATGTATAGCTAGATACGACAAAGATAGAATGAAAATGATTGAATTTCAAACGCCACTTCAAGAAAGAATTCTACAACTTTACTTTCTCAAACTTTATGCTATTTGAAATATGAAACGTATAAATGATATACAATAAGTATTATATGAAGAATTCATTTGATATATTTTTATAATGTATTTATCATACATATAGTATCGTGCCAATTGTATGTAAAAGTTCTATCGATAGTTAAACTTAATTAACTTACACGTGTGTCTCGAATGATTCACCATCTATTTCTATCAGTATATTAATTATTTTTCTTAAGAGGTCAGAGTTCTTCCACGAACGTCTTCATCATTAAATGGAAACTCACCACGCCTCCACAATATGGAACAAACGAAAGTTTAACCTCGGGCTACACGAAATAAACAACAAATTTACATTGATTTATTTAGTATCACAACAAAATGTAGCCTTTCATTTGTTCCTTTTATTTGTTACTAGAAATTTGGTATCGATATAGTAATTTTTCTTGACTCCGCTACTGTACGAACTCTATTATTAAAAATGCATGAATTAAGCTACCAGAAAAGATAACGGGATTAGAAATAATATAGTAAGGCATGTCTTATTATTTTTGTACAATTTCATATTTATTCTAAATTCGTAATATTACATTAAGTAACCGCGGGAGAATGGCACGATTATCGAAGCTCCGTCCTAAGTTGTGCAAGAGAAACTTATGTACGTATAAAGAAAATCCTTATCGGCGCAAAAAGATGTTCGCGAACGATCGCTGATTCCGCGAAACGTTTCGTCGCGACGGATCTTTAACTGCTACTAGTAGCACAAGCGGCAAAATAAATAACAATTGCGTCGAGTAGAAGCAAGAGAGTAGAAGTAGAGGATAGGTAGGAACGAAGTGAACACAGAATTAAGGCAAGCTTGGGTAGCGCGCAAAGAACATTCAAAATAAACTTCCCGCGTGTGCGAGGAAGTACGAGAAACCCGGAAAAGAAAGTAAACGAATTCAAGGGATATATCAGTTATGCAAACTGCGTTATCGGTACCGATGCACGTACACTCGATAAGTATATACAAAGTAACCAATCGTTCTTCTTAAATATCGATCAAAGAAATTTTCAGTTCGAAAGACAAGTTAAGAACCCATAATTACGTGTCAAATTAGAATTACAGGTATATCGAGCTTAGGGAAGTCGATACTTTCTGCGATTGCAGAGGACGGCTAGGACTGCTTGTCGAATTTTCCTGAATTCGAGTATTCAAATATTTCGCTGATTTAAATGTGAGTATAAGTCAAGTGCTTGAGTATTGGTATAAGTACTCGTTAAGTGCTTGAATAATTGTAGTATTTGAATAGTGTGATGTGAAGTGTAATAATTCTGATAGAAATAATATACGTGCATTTTTATATTATTGTATACTTTCTTTACTCTGTTACGTGTCTTTGATATATTTTTAAGGAAAGACTTATTCATTGAATTTTTCAAAACATACGATGATATAATCTCGTGTAGATAAAATCAAATAGAATAATCATCCCATATTTTGGAATTCCTCTAGGAGTGTATTTAAATTTAGGCTAACACATGTATCAATGTAATATAACGTTCTAGAATGAATTAATATCAAGTTCGAAATTAATATTGAATACTAAAATTAATCAAAATGGTCTCTTGTAAAAAAGAAACATTTAAATTATTATGCAAAATATACTTAAATCCATTTTGCTGTAATATTCGAATATTATTACTCGAATACTGAAATTTTCAAAGTATATTCGCAACACTTCGATACTTATCAAATATTCGAAGAGCCCTAGCCCAATTTTGGACCCACTTTCTTGCTGCGTCGATTCTCTCATTTCATCGTCGATGAGACTTATTTTTTTCTTTCCTTTTTTGCCAGAGGGCAGCGAGTCGGTATTTACAAATTTCGAAGAGCAGAGGGGGACGTTATTTACAATGATTCCCGGCGACATCGAATCGGCGCACGCCATCGAGTTCCCGCGATTTGGATCGGTGAGCACAACTTGACTTTCACTCTGGACAGTGTGCTTTCGCGTCGCTGTACCTCGATCGCCTTGGATCTTTCTTCTTCTTTGTCTTGGCCCTCGTTACCTCGAGAAAGCATTCTGTTATACTCATTCCGCGGGCCTCGAAGGTATGCAAAGAAATTGAGCGTAAACCGTTACCCCGTTATAATTAAACGTTATCTCACGCCTAGTTTCATTGTCGAGGAATGCGTGTGCTTAGAATGGTGAACGCGCAATTATTAAACAAGTTTTAGAAAAGACAAGTCGTAAATTATAATAATTATAGAAAACCACTTCATTAGGAAAGTTCACATTGAGGTAATGGAATTAATTTTCTTTGTTTAAACTGAAGAATACATTTCTGATTCAAATGTAATTCGATTTTCGTTGAAGTAATTAATGGTTTAAATTATGTATATGGCTTTAATGATGGCAACGAATTTACCCCAATTTCTTCGACGCCTCGTAGACTTGAGATGCAATCGAACTTCCCATTCTTAACACGTTGACTGCCAGACTGACATGTAAAAATTCCTACGAGAATACAATTTTGTTCTTACACATTTAGATATTATGTAATCCAACATTTGTGCTTATTTAGTGCTTATTTTTGCAACTCCTTTAGAATTTACCAATCCTATCCAGATTTATATTCTTTAATACATCACCTTCAGAATTAATTAATTTAATTCTTTGATGAAAGTCCTTGTCACCCTTATGTAGGTTACGTGCGATCAACGTGTTAAAGAAAATGGTATACAATAAAATGCCGCAGTGTCAGCGATCGATTGGCTGTCCGTTGACAGCGAACCACCTAAACTAACAAATTATCGTCCTGACAGGCTGGCCCCATGCTCGGCCAATTGCAAGCGCCGGCGCCGTTGTCGAACGTCAGGTGAACCGGACAGTTGAACACGTGAAGCGTGAACTTCTTCTTCCATTCGTCCCAGTGGCAAGCGTAGAACTTGTTGCAGAAGTTAGGATGTCGGAACAAGCCAGGTCTGGCGCAGTTGGTGGCACCCTCGAGGACCTCTTCGGAGTCTCGAAGTCCTCCAGGTCCGTAGCGATCGAAAGAGGCGCCGCCAGTGCTGACAGAGTTCGTGGTGGCTCCATTATTGTTCAAACTCTTACCAGACCTGAAATTGCTCGCTAAGCCTCGACTGGAAGTTCCTCCGATGAGGTTCTGCGGTGATAACGGGACGTTAACACGGAATCCCGAGTCCGGAGTCACGCTTGGCAGATAAGCTGTCGAAGGTTTCTCTCGAATCTGAGAAACTGTAGAGTACTGGAAGCCAGGAGCTGGCGTTTCCTCCGTCCAGATTTTAAGTGGCCCTTTCGACGAGGACTCGTAATTGGTCACGTAATCGTCGTCCTCGTAGGACACATCCTTCTCGAGATCCACGTAGATCTCGGAATCGTCGTAGTTGGAGAGGTCCACTTTGCCTCTGGACGAGTTTATCAGTTTGGAGCCTGGTCCTCGGAGATTGGCGAAGGGATCTCCCTTGCAGGTGCACTCGGCTCCGAGCTTGCCAAGAAGAAGAGGATGAAGATCGCTCCACTTCACGATTACCTTACTCTTTCCTACGGCTGTGGACTTGGCAGTAGTTTGGTATGAAACGATGGTAGAAGGTGTCGAGTAACCACGCGAGAGAGACGACTGCGATTTTCCGAATGGTGCCGACGTCGATGAGCCGTAACTTTGTCCGAAAGTCGACAAGGAGGACGTCTGACTCTTGGAGAAATCTCCTCGAGCGTTCGAGGTACTTTGTATTGGCGTGTACACGTCGTATTGGCTTGGGACGTACTTCGTGCTGCCTCTGTAATTTGTGACTAATTTTCCAACTTCGTCTCTGGATATGTCCACGCCTGACGGGGAACCACCGGATTGAGTCACGGGTGTGAGCGGTGTTGATTGCTGATAAGTGATGTCAGGAGTTGTGAATGGTTTTCTGTAGGTCACTCCGACGCCTGGGGAGTTGTAATCGGTTGGCAAGTATTGAGTCTGAAATTGAAAATACATTTCATTGTTTATGGGTTTCATTTAGAGACTTTAATGGGTGTTGAAGGGGAAACATTCTAGAATTTCCTGTTTCGTATGTA